>NC_086326.1:1205000-1253591 GCF_036172605.1 Pelobates fuscus
GTGTAATCTGTATAATAATATAACAATAGGTAGAAATATACATTGCCATACATAGTGTAATCTGTATAATAATAATATAACAATAGGTAGAAATAGACATTGCCATACATAGTGTAATCTGTATAATAATAATATAACAATAGGTAGAAATAGACATTGCCATACATAGGGTAATCTGTATAATAATATTACAATATGTAGAAATATGAGATGTCGACCCACAAGCATAGAGCCGTACCAGGCTCTGCATGATCAGCGTAGAGGTGCAAATAACTGGCTACGAAAGTACTCCAAACCAGGATCTTGCAGTATAACAATTTATTACAACAATAAAAATAGGACATAAATAAGCAGTATGTATATAATACACTACCGCAGGAGTATGCCGGCAACCACGTGACTCGGAAATGAACGGAGCGTCCACCACGACCCAGAATTGGAAAGAAAATGTGCCGTGAAATTTCAACTTCGGGTGACTATAAAAGGAAACAAGACGCTAACTTTGATTTATCCTGCACTGAGGAAGACTACTGGTAGTCGAAACGCGTTTGCACTTGGACTTTTAATTCCTGCGGTAGTGTATTATATACATACTGCTTATTTATGTCCTATTTTTATTGTTGTAATAAATTGTTATACTGCAAGATCCTGGTTTGGAGTACTTTCGTAGCCAGTTATTTGCACCTCTACGCTGATCATGCAGAGCCTGGTACGGCTCTATGCTTGTGGGTCGACATCTCATATTTCTACATATTGTAATATTATTATACAGATTACACTATGTATGGCAATGTCTATTTCTACCTATTGTTATATTATTATACAGATTACACTATGTATGGCAATGTCTATTTCTACCTATTGTTATATTATTATTATACAGATTACACTATGTATGGCAATGTCTATTTCTACCTATTGTTATATTATTATTATACAGATTACACTATGTATGGCAATGTCTATTTCTACCTATTGTTATATTATTATTATACAGATTACACTATGTATGGCAATGTCTATTTCTACCTATTGTAATATTATTATACAGATTACACTATGTATGGCAATGTCTATTTCTACCTATTGTTATATTATTATACAGATTACACTATGTATGGCAATGTCTATTTCTACCTATTGTTATATTATTATACAGATTACACCATGTATGGCAATGTCTATTTCTACCTATTGTTATATTATTATTATACAGATTACACTATGTATGGCAATGTCTATTTCTACCTATTGTTATATTATTATACAGATTACACCATGTATGGCAATGTCTATTTCTACCTATTGTTATATTATTATTATACAGATTACACTATGTATGGCAATGTCTATTTCTACCTATTGTTATATTATTATTATTATACAGATTACACTATGTATGGCAATGTCTATTTCTACCTATTGTTATATTATTATTATACAGATTACACTATGTATGGCAATGTCTATTTCTACCTATTGTTATATTATTATTATACAGATTACACTATGTATGGCAATGTCTATTTCTACCTATTGTAATATTATTATACAGATTACACTATGTATGGCAATGTCTATTTCTACCTATTGTAATATTATTATACAGATTACACTATGTATGGCAATGTCTATTTCTACCTATTGTTATATTATTATACAGATTACACTATGTATGGCAATGTCTATTTCTACCTATTGTTATATTATTATTATTATACAGATTACACTATGTATGGCAATGTCTATTTCTACCTATTGTTATATTATTATTATACAGATTACACTATGTATGGCAATGTCTATTTCTACCTATTGTTATATTATTATTATACAGATTACACTATGTATGGCAATGTCTATTTCTACCTATTGTTATATTATTATACAGATTACACTATGTATGGCAATGTCTATTTCTACCTATTGTTATATTATTATTATACAGATTACACTATGTATGGCAATGTCTATTTCTACCTATTGTTATATTATTATTATACAGATTACACTATGTATGGCAATGTCTATTTCTACCTATTGTTATATTATTATTATAATACAGATTACACTATGTATGGCAATGTCTATTTCTACCTATTGTTATATTATTATTATACAGATTACACTATGTATGGCAATGTCTATTTCTACCTATTGTTATATTATTATTATACAGATTACACTATGTATGGCAATGTCTATTTCTACCTATTGTTATATTATTATTATACAGATTACACTATGTATGGCAATGTCTATTTCTACCTATTGTTATATTATTATACAGATTACACTATGTATGGCAATGTCTATTTCTACCTATTGTTATATTATTATACAGATTACACTATGTATGGCAATGTCTATTTCTACCTATTGTTATATTATTATTATACAGATTACACTATGTATGGCAATGTCTATTTCTACCTATTGTTATATTATTATACAGATTACACTATGTATGGCAATGTCTATTTCTACCTATTGTTATATTATTATTATACAGATTACACTATGTATGGCAATGTCTATTTCTACCTATTGTTATATTATTATTATACAGATTACACTATGTATGGCAATGTCTATTTCTACCTATTGTTATATTATTATTATACAGATTACACTATGTATGGCAATGTCTATTTCTACCTATTGTTATATTATTATTATACAGATTACACTATGTATGGCAATGTCTATTTCTACCTATTGTTATATTATTATACAGATTACACTATGTATGGCAATGTCTATTTCTACCTATTGTTATATTATTATACAGATTACACTATGTATGGCAATGTCTATTTCTACCTATTGTTATATTATTATTATACAGATTACACTATGTATGGCAATGTCTATTTCTACCTATTGTAATATTATTATACAGATTACACTATGTATGGCAATGTCTATTTCTACCTATTGTTATATTATTATTATTATACAGATTACACTATGTATGGCAATGTCTATTTCTACCTATTGTTATATTATTATACAGATTACACTATGTATGGCAATGTCTATTTCTACCTATTGTTATATTATTATTATACAGATTACACTATATATGGCAATGTCTATTTCTACCTATTGTTATATTATTATTATTATACAGATTACACTATGTATGGCAATGTCTATTTCTACCTATTGTTATATTATTATTATACAGATTACACTATGTATGGCAATTTCTATTTCTACCTATTGTAATATTATTATACAGATTACACCATGTATGGCAATGTCTATTTCTACCTATTGTTATATTATTATTATACAGATTACACTATGTATGGCAATGTCTATTTCTACCTATTGTTATATTATTATACAGATTACACTATGTATGGCAATGTCTATTTCTACCTATTGTTATATTATTATTATACAGATTACACTATGTATGGCAATGTCTATTTCTACCTATTGTTATATTATTATTATACAGATTACACTATGTATGGCAATGTCTATTTCTACCTATTGTTATATTATTATTATACAGATTACACTATGTATGGCAATGTCTATTTCTACCTATTGTTATATTATTATTATACAGATTACACTATGTATGGCAATGTCTATTTCTACCTATTGTTATATTATTATTATACAGATTACACTATATATGGCAATGTCTATTTCTACCTATTGTTATATTATTATTATACAGATTACACTATGTATGGCAATTTCTATTTCTACCTATTGTAATATTATTATACAGATTACACCATGTATGGCAATGTCTATTTCTACCTATTGTTATATTATTATTATACAGATTACACTATGTATGGCAATGTCTATTTCTACCTATTGTTATATTATTATTATACAGATTACACTATGTATGGCAATGTCTATTTCTACCTATTGTTATATTATTATTATACAGATTACACTATGTATGGCAATGTCTATTTCTACCTATTGTTATATTATTATTATACAGATTACACTATGTATGGCAATGTCTATTTCTACCTATTGTTATATTATTATTATACAGATTACACTATGTATGGCAATGTCTATTTCTACCTATTGTTATATTATTATTATACAGATTACACTATGTATGGCAATGTCTATTTCTACCTATTGTTATATTATTATTATACAGATTACACTATGTATGGCAATGTCTATTTCTACCTATTGTTATATTATTATTATACAGATTACACTATGTATGGCAATGTCTATTTCTACCTATTGTTATATTATTATTATACAGATTACACCATGTATGGCAATGTCTATTTCTACCTATTGTTATATTATTATTATACAGATTACACTATATATGGCAATGTCTATTTCTACCTATTGTTATATTATTATTATTATACAGATTACACTATGTATGGCAATGTCTATTTCTACCTATTGTTATATTATTATTATACAGATTACACTATGTATGGCAATTTCTATTTCTACCTATTGTAATATTATTATACAGATTACACCATGTATGGCAATGTCTATTTCTACCTATTGTTATATTATTATTATACAGATTACACTATGTATGGCAATGTCTATTTCTACCTATTGTTATATTATTATACAGATTACACTATGTATGGCAATGTCTATTTCTACCTATTGTTATATTATTATTATACAGATTACACTATGTATGGCAATGTCTATTTCTACCTATTGTTATATTATTATTATACAGATTACACTATGTATGGCAATGTCTATTTCTACCTATTGTTATATTATTATTATACAGATTACACTATGTATGGCAATGTCTATTTCTACCTATTGTTATATTATTATTATACAGATTACACTATGTATGGCAATGTCTATTTCTACCTATTGTTATATTATTATACAGATTACACTATGTATGGCAATGTCTATTTCTACCTATTGTTATATTATTATTATACAGATTACACTATGTATGGCAATGTCTATTTCTACCTATTGTTATATTATTATTATACAGATTACACTATGTATGGCAATGTCTATTTCTACCTATTGTTATATTATTATTATACAGATTACACTATATATGGCAATGTCTATTTCTACCTATTGTTATATTATTATTATTATACAGATTACACTATGTATGGCAATGTCTATTTCTACCTATTGTTATATTATTATTATACAGATTACACTATGTATGGCAATTTCTATTTCTACCTATTGTAATATTATTATACAGATTACACCATGTATGGCAATGTCTATTTCTACCTATTGTTATATTATTATTATACAGATTACACTATGTATGGCAATGTCTATTTCTACCTATTGTTATATTATTATTATACAGATTACACTATGTATGGCAATGTCTATTTCTACCTATTGTTATATTATTATTATACAGATTACACTATGTATGGCAATGTCTATTTCTACCTATTGTTATATTATTATTATACAGATTACACTATGTATGGCAATGTCTATTTCTACCTATTGTTATATTATTATTATACAGATTACACTATGTATGGCAATGTCTATTTCTACCTATTGTTATATTATTATTATACAGATTACACTATGTATGGCAATGTCTATTTCTACCTATTGTTATATTATTATTATACAGATTACACTATGTATGGCAATGTCTATTTCTACCTATTGTTATATTATTATACAGATTACACTATGTATGGCAATGTCTATTTCTACCTATTGTTATATTATTATACAGATTACACTATGTATGGCAATGTCTATTTCTACCTATTGTTATATTATTATTATACAGATTACACTATGTATGGCAATGTCTATTTCTACCTATTGTTATATTATTATTATACAGATTACACTATGTATGGCAATGTCTATTTCTACCTATTGTTATATTATTATTATACAGATTACACTATGTATCGCAATGTCTATTTCTACCTATTGTTATATTATTATTATACAGATTACACTATGTATGGCAATGTCTATTTCTACCTATTGTTATATTATTATTATACAGATTACACTATGTATGGCAATGTCTATTTCTACCTATTGTTATATTATTATACAGATTACACTATGTATGGCAATGTCTATTTCTACCTATTGTTATATTATTATACAGATTACACTATGTATGGCAATGTCTATTTCTACCTATTGTTATATTATTATTATACAGATTACACTATGTATGGCAATGTCTATTTCTACCTATTGTTATATTATTATTATACAGATTACACTATGTATGGCAATGTCTATTTCTACCTATTGTTATATTATTATACAGATTACACTATGTATGGCAATGTCTATTTCTACCTATTGTTATATTATTATTATACAGATTACACTATGTATGGCAATGTCTATTTCTTGTAGATTTCTCAAGAAAGAATTGTACTGGTATTATTAGACGCAATAATTGGGAAGTATACCCTTAAAGTGTCACATTGGGTGTTGTATCTGTGTGGTAATTGTATTATCACTTATATTTGTGATTTATAACAAGTGGAATGTAGTTGTCCATTTGTCACAGGACAGGTAGCATAGGAAAGGTTAAAACAACCCACAGTCTCCTCCCCTCCCAGCCTTATAAAGGGCAACTCCACCCTGATCTCCCCAGTATATAACAAGCTAATAGAAGGATATAGGTTTACATTTATTTTTTGATCTATAGTATAAAGGGAGGAAAATCATGATTTGGAAACAATGATATAGTTCCAGCTTGGCTCATTCAGCCTTCATTTTGCAATCGGTGAATAAGATCCACTCAGTATGAGGGGGTTTAGCGAATTACTCGACATGGGTCACGTCTCTGAAAGTCAGCATCACAGGAGATCAGACTGACAATAGAGAAACAAGGAGACAAATAAAAACGAAATGCAGCCAGTAATAAATAGAATTCATTTCCTAAATGGTGCAAATAAGACAATGGTTAAAAGAAATAAAATTCCAATCTACAAAACCTAAACACGCTCCAATTCAATGGTTACAGCAGAACAGCGTGCATTTCAGGTTTAATAGGGAAGTAACTGCAATCTAATATCGCACCAGGAAGGGAACTCACACATGTAATGGGCAGAAGGCTGTTTCAGTGCAGAGGCTGATCCGGAACAACGTTCATGGAAACGTAGATTTCTTTCAGGATTAAAAGAGCCGTGTCTTCAGATTCCCTGAAATAAAGCAAAGCACAAGACATGGTATAGTGAGAAAGACAACGAATCATCACATCGCAAGAATGGAATCAGCTGTGCATAGCGAGGGCATCAGACACTGAGCTACGTTTTCTAGAGCATAACTGACAGCAGCCGTCAATGCTGGGATCATCAGACACTGAGCTACGTTTTCTAGAGCAGTGTTTCCCAACCCAGTCCTCAAGGCACACCTACCAGTCCAGGATTTATGGATTACCCAGTTTTGTCTAAGGTGTGTTCTTTTTTTTTTTCTAAAAACACCTTAGACAAAACTGGGTAATCCTTAAATCCTGGACTGGTAGGTGTGCCTTGAGGACTGGGTTGGGAAACACTGTTCTAGAGCATAACTTACAGCAGCCGTCAATGCTGGGAGCATCAGACACTGAGCTACGTTTTCTAGAGCATAACTTACAGCAGCCGTCAATGCTGGGAGCATCAGACACTGAGCTACATTTTCTAGAGCATAACTGACAGCAGCCGTCAATGCTGGGAGCATCAGACACTGAGCTACGTTTTCTAGAGCATAACTTACAGCAGCCGTTAATGCTGGGAGCATCAGATACTGAGCTACATTTTCTAGAGCATAACTTACAGCAGCCACCAATGCTGGGAGCATCAGACTCAAAATTTTGTTTCAGCTGGTTTGCCAAAATCCAATTCCTTTTAATCCCCGCCCGATTGAATTGATCTGCCCAGGATTTAACAGAGTCTCAATCAATGAATAAGAATACTCAGGTAAATCCCAGACATATCCATTAGTTGGGGTGTGGATTAAAATAAATTAAATTCAGACAAACCAGCTCAAATATGTTTTCAGTGATTCATCAATTAAAACACTGTTTGTGGTTGTAGTAAAATGACGAACTCACCTTATGTCCTACGCCAAGCCCAGTTCACCCTACCGTCCAATCCTCCTCCAGTGACGGCACTCCATCTTGCTGAACGCGCTGGAGGTCAGGCTGAGGGGAAGCTCTGTTGCCAGCATGCTGTGCATCGATGGATGATAGACACCCAATATGCACAGAACAGAACTCTCGTTCCACGCCAACTAATCATGTGGTACTATCTCTCTGTGATTTTAAGTCTTGACCCAGAGATAAAGAGCCCTTTAGCCAGAGGGAGGAATTGCTTTATTTAAATCCTAATGTTTTCAACACTTTTTTTCTGGCTATTTTTAGTTTAAAGTCTTCCCATAACACCCAAGCAAGTTATCCAATCAAGAAGAGTTTTAACCCATTAGATGATTTTTTTTTTTTTAATGATAGGCGAGGGGGTAAATCTGACAAGTTCTCTTCTTTCAGTAAACACTTTGTACAATGACACCGTGATGGGAGTTGGAATTCCTGAATCCATCTCTAGAATACTCAACTCACCAGTAACAGAGATGACTCTGCAGAGCAAACAGATACTCATTGAAACTCTCAATGGGCTTCTCTTGCAGGACATAGTCAATACGGCGGCCACCGTTTAACATCCCAACCATGACAGACAGCTCTTCCTCCCGGAATGGTTCAGAACTTTCTAACTTCTCAGCTGCAATGCAGTAAAAATACACATTTACCAAACATGAAAAACTATCTGCGCAGCTAGCCCTGCAATATTCATTTATTGGAAACTATCCATGGATGGCCACAGAGAAGTCACGCACCTTCCACCTCCTGCTGCTGCTTGGCTTCTTCTTCTTGGATCTGGTCTGCCACCTTCTCCAGTTCTGCCTGAAGCTGTGCCGAGGATGTATGAGCTCTCGCAAAGTCATTTAGTGTCTGCCAGGCGGAGCGGAGGGAGCTGATGAACCCCTGCTTTAAATCGGAGCCCATTCGAGTCAGGCTTTCCTTCAGCTCTGAGGAAATAAAATTTGGGTGAAGCTATGGAAAGGCAGGCAGTGTTGAACACCCAATGGGGCTATATTGTGATGCCATTTTCTACATTTAACTTAAACTATATATTGTGTTAATCTTGCTCGCATAAATGTAAAATGTGAAAAATTTAGTGTTACCATAATGTCGAGATTTAGAAGCTTTCCATGTTGGAGGCCCAGGCATGCAGACCAGAAGCTCCCTTGACAAAGCCCCCACTGAAAATATTGTGTGTTAATACAGTCCTTACCGAGATGCAATCTCTTTCTGCCTTTGTGATGTGGAATAAGAACCGGCTTCAGATCAACATCTGGAATGATCATAGGCTCAAGTCTGTAGGCTACAGGATCCAGCTGGAAGACAAAGAAAGGATAGGAGGTTGAATGCCGCAGACATGAACCAGAGATTTAAAAAGAGGTAATTCACACTTCATATAATGCTTCCTGCGAATTGTATATTTACAGATTCTGTTCAATTCAAGTTCATTGTTTGTTTGACTCGCTAAGCATTAAACAGCTGATCCAAATCATGGCATCATTCCTGTAACCCGTTAGAGTGACCCTGCAAAGAACAGCTGATCTAACCTATGGCATCATTCTTATTGCCCATCTCTCACATACGGTTACTGTGCTGCAAAGATAGAAGTGTAGATTTCCAGCCTTGCTCCTTACTGACGTGTGTTTCTTTGATGAAGTACCGTTTTTGTTTTTTTTTACCACATATCCTATGAGTGGGAAAGTTATACAATTAAATGTAGGATTCCCAGACTCCACTGTATTAACTTGTGCCATTAATTGCCACTGATCCAACTTAATTCTAGGACTTCAGACATTAGATCATTTCATCAGCCAGGTCAGAAATAGCTCACCCAAATTCTCACCCATGTCAATAAATAAGGAGTTTCAGTTCCATGACAAGTATGTCATTATTTTTCCCCTACAACTTTCATTGAAAAACTCCAAACATATTTTTCTCTACAATGAAGGACCGGCTATACGGCATGTGAAATCTTTCATTTTTAGACTTTTAAGGAACACAAACGTATTCCTGACCCATTTAGGTGGCTTGCCCCTCCCCCTTAGTCCCCTTAAAAGCAATGAAAACACCTTATTGCCAGCGTAAGAAAAGATGAATGAAAGAAATGTGTCCGCAGCTTGCCAAGCAGCACATTAACGATCCCCATTCTTATCACAAGAGCGGATCGGCCTCACCGGATGGTAAATATTGAAGAAGCCCTTGCAGGTTGGTAGCCGGTAATTTTCATTGATCTTATCCAGGCCGCGTACAGTCAGGAACATGCCGATGGGAGACCCAAGTGCAAAGAAGTTTGTTGGCTCAAAATCCAAAGGGTTATATCTTACAGACACCTATTAGTGAAAAGAAAAAAAGATTAAAGAAAGCAAGCAGTATACCCAAGCATGCCAGAGCCACCATAATGGGAGGTACATGGGCTTACACCAACACAATTCAATATATTCCTCTTTAGTAAATAAGAATAGGATTATATCATGAAGCAAGCATGGGAACAATACCTGTCCGGTACCTATATCAAAGTACTGGTAGTCAACATGAACGGAGGAGACAGAAACACCAACAGGCAGCTTAGTTTTAGAGGAATCTGTGCTCTGGTTGCCATCAGCCGAGCTGATCTTGGCAGCGGTTTCCTCTTGGGCTTTAATCTGGGCATTCAGAGCAGCTCTGTGTTCCTCTGCAGCTTTCCTCTGTGCCTGAAACATAAAAAGAGACAATAACATCTTGAGCAAAATATGGGTTTATCCTCATTAGCCACATCGCACAAGGATGTATGCAAGAATGCTTTCCAAACCAACAGAGATGTGTCCAGTACATTCCAACATGGACCAAACATTAAAGGGACACTATAGTCACCTGGACAACTCCAGCTTAATGTAGATGTTCTAGTGAGTATAGTCAGTCCCTGCAGGCCTTTTGCTGTAAACACTGCTTTTCCAGAGAAAGTGTTTACATTGCTGCTTAGGGAGACTTCCAATGGCAGTCACTCAGACAGCCACTAGAGGTGCTTTCTGGGACAGTACTGCACAACAAGCTAGCTCTGCATGGAGACGCTAAGCTTTCCCCATAGAGGGGCATTGATTCAATGCATTGGTTCTGCCCCCCACCCCACCTCCTTGGCTGAGAGGCCGATAGAGGTCATCAATTTTGATGATCTCAGCCAAGGAGCTGTAACGGGGCGGAGCCAGACCAGGCGGACCCGCACGGCACTATAATACAGGGGAGTAAACTCACTGTTTACATTAGAGACAGGGGACCGAGGGGCTACATATTTATTTTTATGCAACAGTTTTCTTTTATGTTAAAGGATTACAGATGTACAGATTTTCTAAATCCTACAATCTGGAAAAGATTTAGGATTTATTTAACAAATGCACGGAAACTAGATTAATACACAAGCTAAAATATATAGATGCTTAGGTTTTTTTTGTTTTGTTACAATAAAAAATAAATCTTTCAATACTGGTGAGACAGAACAAAAATTGGGAAACAGGGATTGATATCCGAACTTACCTGATTGGCAACTCTTGACTCCACATATTTGGCAATCTTCTTCCGAGGTCCTAGAGGGATTCCCATCTCTTTCAAATCGTCAATTGTGCACATCAGCTGAAATGGAAGAAAAATGTTAATGAAAGGCGATTACCATGTTACTGGCAGACAAGGCGGAGACTCACAGCTTTGCTCCAATAAAGGAATAATGCACACTTCTCTAAAAATAAACATTCGTTCCAAAATACTAAAGAAAAGACGGACAAAAGCCAGAGAGAGGGTATTCTAAATGTAGCTGCTAAGTAACAGGTTACAATGCGCAGAATACAAGAAGCGGTTACTTGCTGGATCTGGAGATACAGAAAATCTACAAGCTGCATCGGAAGGATTAACGTTAATTACAAAATATGAAAGGAGAAATAGCAAACCTTTTAAATCAGACAAATGCAATATAAATAATATGAATTTTGGATAGGTTTCTAATGCAGGATTTCAGCAGGCACAGCTCAAATAAGGGATCTGCCAAATGCAATGTACACATTTTACAAGAAAAATATTCTAAAAAAATTCCCAGAATATAACTTGTTCATCTCCAGCCAAAGTATAGAAAATATGAAAAAGTAGCCATTCATTTTTTAATAATGTAGAAACCGTCCTCTCTCATACAGACATCATACAAAGTAACAATTAACGCTTCAATCCGCACTTAGGGAATTTTTGAGACCTACACGTATGGAATAAAAAGGACACTGAATTGGGAAGTGCATTATTGCATGCTGTACATTTTCCTAAGGTGGGAAGTGAACAGTAAGTTTTGAAGCAACTTTTATTTATACACACATACATATAATGTTGTTAAAGACAGATCTGCACACCAGTCAAGTCAATGTTTTGACTATGAGAGAGAGAGAGAGAGAGAGAGAGAGAGAGAGAGAGAGAGAGAGAGCTAATACAATGTTAAACAATAATCTGCACACCAGTCAAGCCATAAGACTTCCTTTTCCCACAGAAGTTGTGTTTCACAACTGTTGTATACGGCAAACACAGACTTAAATGAATCCATGTTTAAAATGGAATGAGGCAAAAATGTGATTCTTTGTTAAACTAATTTGCATTTGCCCACCCAGAATCCTTTGCGGTAGTAACGTCACTGCAGATGTGTGATTTCTGTGGAAAAAGCAAGTTTTAAGGCTTGACTGGTGGGCAGATTATTGTTTAACATTGTATTAACTATCCACAGACTTAGGTTGAAGGGGTTTTCAATCACATTTTTTTTGTCAACAAAAACTTTTTATATATATTTATATTTTAATCTATCAGTGTGACCATAATTTTCATTCAGCTACCTGTGCTCCCATACACCAGGCAGAGTGACCGTACCTTTCATTCAGCTACCTGTGCTTCATATACCAGGCAGAGTGACCATACCTTTCATTCAGCTACCCGTGCTTCATACACCATGCAATCAGAGTGACCATACCTTTCATTCAGCTACCTGTGCTTCATACCCCATGCAATCAGAGTGACCATACCTTTCATTCAGCTACCTGTGCTTCATACTCCATGCAATCAGAGTGACCATACCTTTCATTCAGCTACCTGTGCTTCATACACCATGCAATCAGTGTGACCATACCTTTCATTCAGCTACCTGTGCTTCATACACCATGCAATCAGTGTGACCATACCTTTCATTCAGCTACCTGTGCTTCATACACCATGCAATCAGAGTGACCATACCTTTCATTCAGCTACCTGTGCTTCATACACCATGCAATCAGTGTGACCATACCTTTCATTCAGCTACCTGTGCTTCATACACCATGCAATCAGAGTGACCATACCTTTCATTCAGCTACCTGTGCTCCCATACACCAGGCAGAGTGACCATACCTTTCATTCAGCTACCTGTGCTTCATACACCATTCAATCAGTGACCATACCTTTCATTCAGCTACCTGTGCTTCATACACTATGCAATCAGTGTGACCATACCTTTCATTCAGCTTCCTGTGCTTCATACACCAGCAATCAGAGTGACCATACCTTTCATTCAGCTACCTGTGCTTCATACTCCATGCAATCAGTGTGTCAGGATCGGGACAGGGATCCAACACGCAAAGTACAAACAGGTACAGGGTACGTATACCGGTCCTTAGAATGGCCGGGCTAACGTACAGAGAGTATAGAGAATGGTCAGAGACAAGCCGAGGTCGAGGGAACGAGAAGACAGGTAAGCGAGGAACAAGCCGGGTCAAGGATAACGGAGGTAAACAGAGTAAGGAAACAAGCCGGGTCGAAACCAAAAGGATAACTGAGAAACACCAGAGCACTGTGTGACTAGACAGGCTAGAACCACGACAGGGCAATGAGCAACAGGGCGAAGTATGTTTAAATACCCTGGCTAGAGAGGATAGACACGCCTCCGACGAAACCTGATTAGTCTGTCTCGGACTGAGTGACAGGTCGTTCCGGATTGGCGTGATGACGTCGGCCTCCGGGCACCATGCTACAAAAGGAAGAGACTCCCTCGCGGCCGGCGTTTGTGTGACCGGGTCGACCGCGAGGAACAGAGGAAACATGGCGTCCGGACGGATGAACGTCTAAGTCTCTACCTCTCTCGGAGGTAGAGACTTCAGGTACCCTGACAGTACCCCCCCCCTCAGATACGCCCACCGGGCGGAAAGAACCGGGACGAGATGGAAAGCGAGAGTGATACGCCCTGCGGAGACGAGGAGCATGAACATCCTCCTGAGGTACCCAACTCCTCTCCTCAGGACCGTATCCCTTCCAATCGACCA
This sequence comes from Pelobates fuscus, assembly GCF_036172605.1. Taxonomy (NCBI): domain Eukaryota; kingdom Metazoa; phylum Chordata; class Amphibia; order Anura; family Pelobatidae; genus Pelobates; species Pelobates fuscus. The sequence goes on from NC_086326.1 coordinate 1,219,383, forward strand.
GATATTGTACTTTCCCCCGGGAGATACGAGAATCAATAATAGAGTTAACCTCATACTCCTCCTGACCCTCCACCTGAACAGGACAAGGAGGGGCTGTTGTGGAGGAGAACCTGTTACAAATAAGAGGTTTCAGCAACGACACATGAAACGAGTTAGGGATGCGTAAGGTATCAGGAAGAGCTAGACGATACGCAACTGGATTGATACGAGACAACACCCTGTAAGGTCCAATATAACGGGGAGCGAACTTCATGGAGGGCACCTTTAAACGGATGTTCCTCGTGCTCAACCATACCCTATCACCCGGAACAAAGAGCGGAGCCGCCCTTCTACGTTTATCAGCATGTTTCTTAACCAGCATAGAATTGTGCGTAAGGATTTGCCGAGTTTGATCCCACAACTTCCTCAAATTAGCAACATGAACATCAACCGACGGCACCCCCTGGGAAGGAGAAGCCGAAGGAAGAATAGACGGGTGAAAGCCATAATTCATGAAGAAGGGGCTTGAATGAGTAGAATCGCAAACGAGATTGTTGTGCGCAAACTCTGCCCAAGGAATCAAACCGACCCAATCATCCTGGTGTTCGGAAACAAAACATCGCAAATATTGTTCAATTTTCTGGTTGGTACGTTCAGCAGCTCCATTAGACTGAGGGTGATAGGCAGAAGAAAAGTTCAATTTGATACCAAGTTGCGAACAGAAGGACCTCCAAAAACGGGAAATAAATTGGGAACCTCTGTCAGACACAATTTGAGAGGGTATCCCATGTAGGCGAAAAATCTCCCTAGCGAATATCTCGGCCAATTCGGGAGAAGATGGAAGTTTAGGCAGAGGAATGAAGTGTGCCATCTTAGTGAATCTGTCAACCACGGTGAGGATAACAGTCTGTTTTTTAGAGATAGGTAGATCGACAATAAAGTCCATGGCCAAGCAGGACCACGGCTTCTCTGGAACTTCTAAGGGGTGCAGGAATCCACAAGGAAGCGTATGAGGTTGTTTGGTCTTAGTACAAACCTCACATGCAGCGATGAAATCTTTAGTATCCCTACGTAAAGCAGGCCACCAGAAATCCTTAGAGATCAACGCAAAAGTCTTGCGAATACCAGGATGTCCCGCCATCTTGCTGTTATGGAAACACTGCAACAGTTCCAGTTGAAGAGCAGGAGGAACGAAATGTCGACCCACAGGAGTCTGTCTAGGTGCTAAATGTTGTAGCTTAACGATCTCGGCCAGTAACGGAGAATGAATCCTGAGATTCGTATTAGCAACAATATTGCATTTCGGAACTATAGAGGAAAGAACCGGCTCAGGTACAGTAGAAGGTTCATACTGGCGAGATAAGGCATCGGCTTTAGAATTTTTTGAACCAGGTCTATAAGTCAGCACATAGTTGAAGTGAGTCAGGAATAAGGACCAACGAGCCTGCCTAGAGGACAGGCGCTTAGCCTCCCCAATGTAGGACAAGTTCTTGTGGTCCGTCAGGATAGTAATAGGGTGTAAGGTTCCCTCTAATAAATGTCTCCATTCCTTTAAGGCTTTAATGACTGCTAAGAGTTCTCTGTCGCCGATGTCATATCTGCTCTCAGGGCCCGAAAGTTTCCTAGAAAAAAAACCACATGGGTGCAATGGTTTATCTACCCCCAATCTTTGTGACAGAACCGCCCCAACTCCTGTCTCAGAGGCATCGACCTCGAGCAGGAACGGTAAGGTCGTATCCGGATGGACTAGTATTGGAGCAGAAGCAAAAAGTTCTTTGAGACTCTTGAAAGCAGCTAGAGCATCAGTAGACCATGTCTTAGTATCCGCCCCTTGTTTGGTCATATTGGTGATGGGCGCAATAATAGACGAGTAGCCCTTAATGAAGCGTCTATAATAATTAGAGAAGCCAATAAATCTCTGAATAGCTTTGAGTCCCTGAGGCAATGGCCAATCTAAAATAGACTGGAGTTTGTCAGGATCCATCTTAAAGACCTCCCCAGAAATCACGTATCCAAGAAAGTCTATCTGGGTCTGGTCAAAACTGCATTTCTCAAGTTTACAGTACAAACCATGTTGTAAAAGTTTGTGTAATACCTGTCTGACTTGTCGATGGTGGGTCTCAATCTCTTTAGAGTGTATGAGTATGTCATCCAGGTAGACAATAACACAATCATGTTGAAATTCCCTAAGAACTTCGTTAATCAAATCTTGGAAAACTGCAGGTGCGTTACAGAGACCAAAAGGCATGACCGTATACTCATAATGGCCATAGCGGGTATTAAACGCTGTCTTCCACTCATGGCCTTGCTGAATTCTCACCAAGTTGTACGCCCCTCTGAGGTCCAACTTGGTGAAAATCTTAGAGCCCTTTAACCGATCAAAGAGTTCTGTAATCAAGGGGATAGGATAGGCATTCCTGATGGTTATTTTATTCAACCCTCGATAATCGATACAAGGTCTGAGTGACCCATCCTTCTTCTTAACAAAAAAGAACCCAGCCCCGGCAGGAGATGAGGATCTCCTGATAAATCCCTTGTCTAAATTCTCCTGAATATACTCCTCTAAAACAGCATTCTCTTTAGTGGATAGAGGGTATACATTGCCCCTAGGGGGCATGGTACCAGGTAATAGGTTAATTTTACAATCAAAGGACCTGTGTGGAGGTAGAGTATCAGCGTTCTTTTTATCGAATACTGCCTTTAAGTCCATGTACAAAGGAGGTATCTGTCTCTCTTTAGGCTGGGTAGTAGTGTCAGGTGTGTAAATTACAGCCAAAGGGGATACCTTCTGTAAACACCTCTCCTGACAATCCTGACCCCACGAGAGTATCTCCCCTAACTCCCAATCGATAGTAGGGTTATGTCTCTTTAACCATGGATACCCCAGGACTATGGGAACGGAAGGGGACGAAATAAGCATAAGAGATATACTCTCCTCGTGTAAGATACCAACAGACAGGCTCATGGATATAGTCTCACGAGTAATAACAGGCTCGAGTAGTGGTCTACCATCAATGGCCTCAACGGCCAAGGGGGTCTCTCTTAACTGGGAAGGAATAGTGTGCTTAGTGGCAAAGGCTTGATCGATAAAATTCTCAGCAGCGCCGGAATCTATCAATGCCACGGTCTTAAGTACTTCCTTCTTCCATGTTAAAGAAACTGGTAGTAAAAGCCTGTGATTTTTGTAATTATGCGTAGAGGACAAAATAGAAACACCCAAGGCCTGTCCTCTAGAGAAACTTAGGTGCGGGCGTTTCCCGAGCGAACAGGACAATTCAGGCGTAAATGACCTCTGACTCCACAATACATGCACAATCCCTCCCTTCTCCTGTACAGTCTCTCCTCTTCTGAGAGATGAGTATTGCCTATCTGCATAGGTTCAGGAATCAGTGAGGTATTGGACTCAGGACTTAGAAATGCGGGTGCTAATTTAAAGGCAGGTCTTAGGTTCCTCTCTCGAGTGTTCTGTCTTTCTCTTATACGTTCATCAATACGAGAAATGAACGAAATTAAGTCCTCTAAATTCTCTGGTAGCTCCCTAGTAGCAATTTCGTCAAGGATAACATCTGATAACCCGTTCAAGAATACATCCATATAAGCCTGTTCATTCCACTTAACTTCTGACGCCAGAGACCTGAACTCTAGTGCATAATCCACTAATGTTCGGTTCTCCTGTCTCAGGCGCAACAGTAATCTGGCTGCATTGACCTTTCTACCAGGGGGGTCAAAAGTTCTTCTAAAAGCAGCTACAAAGGCAGTATAATTGTATACCAACGGGTTATCGTTCTCCCATAATGGGTTAGCCCATCTCAGAGCTTTCTCAATGAGTAAGGTGATAATAAACCCAACCTTTGCCCTATCGGTAGGATAGGAGCGAGGTTGCAATTCAAAGTGAATGCTGATCTGGTTTAAAAAACCACGACACTTCTCAGGTGACCCACCATAACGTACAGGTGGAGTAACACGGGAAGAGGCACCTACAGTAGCTACCTCTAGGCCTGAACCTACAGAGGAAATAGGAGTAGGACGCGTCTCCTCTGGAGGATTATTAGCACGAGACAACAATGCCTGTAGTGCTAAGGCCATTTGGTCCATTCTGTGTTCCATGGCGTCAAACCTGGAATCAGAGGAACCAACCTGACTGTTTGTACCTGCAGGATCCATTGGCCCTGTCGTAATGTCAGGATCGGGACAGGGATCCAACACGCAAAGTACAAACAGGTACAGGGTACGTATACCGGTCCTTAGAATGGCCGGGCTAACGTACAGAGAGTATAGAGAATGGTCAGAGACAAGCCGAGGTCGAGGGAACGAGAAGACAGGTAAGCGAGGAACAAGCCGGGTCAAGGATAACGGAGGTAAACAGAGTAAGGAAACAAGCCGGGTCGAAACCAAAAGGATAACTGAGAAACACCAGAGCACTGTGTGACTAGACAGGCTAGAACCACGACAGGGCAATGAGCAACAGGGCGAAGTATGTTTAAATACCCTGGCTAGAGAGGATAGACACGCCTCCGACGAAACCTGATTAGTCTGTCTCGGACTGAGTGACAGGTCGTTCCGGATTGGCGTGATGACGTCGGCCTCCGGGCACCATGCTACAAAAGGAAGAGACTCCCTCGCGGCCGGCGTTTGTGTGACCGGGTCGACCGCGAGGAACAGAGGAAACATGGCGTCCGGACGGATGAACGTCTAAGTCTCTACCTCTCTCGGAGGTAGAGACTTCAGGTACCCTGACACAGTGTGACCATACCTTTCATTCAGCTACCCGTGCTTCATACACCATGCAATCAGAGTGACCATACCTTTCATTCAGCTACCTGTGCTTCATACACCATGCAATCAGAGTGACCATACCTTTCATTCAGCTACCTGTGCTCCCATACACCATGCAATCAGTGTGACCGTACCTTTCATTCAGCTACCCGTGCTTCATACACCATGCAATCAGTGTGACCATACCTTTCATTCAGCTACCTGTGCTTCATACTCCATGCAATCAGTGTGACCGTACCTTTCATTCAGCTACCTGTGCTTCATACACCAGCAATCAGTGTGACCGTACCTTTCATTCAGCTACCTGTGCTTCATATACCATGCAATCAGAGTGACCATACCTTTCATTCAGCTACCTGTGCTACATACACCATGCAATCAGAGTGACCATACCTTTCATTCAGCTACCTGTGCTTCATACACCATGCAATCAGAGTGACCATACCTTTCATTCAGCTACCTGTGCTTCATACACCATGCAATCAGAGTGACCATACCTTTCATTCAGCTACCTGAGCTCCCATACACCAGGCAGAGTGACCATACCTTTCATTCAGCTACCTGTGCTTCATACACCATTCAATCAGTGACCATACCTTTCATTCAGCTACCTGTGCTACATACACCAGCAATCAGTGTGACCATACCTTTCATTCAGCTACCTGTGCTTCATACACCATGCAATCAGAGTGACCATACCTTTCATTCAGCTACCTGTGCTTCATACACTATGCAATCAGAGTGACCATACCTTTCATTCAGCTACCTGTGCTTCATACACCATGCAATCAGTGTGACCATACCTTTCATTCAGCTACCTGTGCTTCATACACCATGCAATCAGAGTGACCATACCTTTCATTCAGCTACCTGTGCTTCATACACCATTCAATCAGTGACCATACCTTTCATTCAGCTACCTGTGCTTCATATACCAGGCAGAGTGACCATACCTTTCATTCAGCTACCCGTGCTTCATACACTATGCAATCAGAGTGACCATACCTTTCATTCAGCTACCTGTGCTTCATACACCATGCAATCAGAGTGACCATACCTTTCATTCAGCTACCCGTGCTTCATACACCATTCAATCAGTGACCATACCTTTCATTCAGCTACCTGTGCTACATACACCAGCAATCAGTGTGACCGTACCATTCATTCACCTACCTGTGCTTCATACACCATGCAATCAATGTGACCATACGTTTCATTCACCTACCTGTGCTTCATCAGAAATTATTATTATTATTGCCATTTATATAGCGCCAACAGATTCCGTAGCGCTTTACAATATTATGAGAGGGGATTTAACTATAAATAGGACAATTACAAAAACCTTACAGGAACAATAGGTTGAAGAGGACCCTGCTCGATCGAGCTTACATTCTATAGGAGGTGGGGTGTAAAACACATTAGGACAGGAATTTGCAATCAAATAAGGTGGGCTGCCCTTTAGGAGAGGGCAAGAGACAGGTATGTGAGGTAGGGGTTAGTCTTGGAGGCCATAAGCTTTCCTAAAGAGATGGGTTTTAAGGCACTTCTTAAAAGATGCAAGACTAGGGTAGAGTCTGATGGCGGTAGGCAGGCTATTCCATAGGAAGGGAGTTGTGCGAGTGCGGACAACGGACAGGAGGTGGTCACGGGCAGAGCGGAGAGACCGAGAAGGGACATACCTATGGATCTGTGAGGAGATATAAGAGGGGCTAGAGTTGTTCAGTGCTTTATAGGTGTGAGTTAGTACACAGCTCAAGATCTGTGCCCTCGGGGCCAGCCCCGAGTCCGCCCACAAGGATGAAGTGTGTGTGTATACAGTAGATGTAGAATGTGTGTCATGGATGCAGTGTGTATAGTGGATGCAGTATGTGTGTCATGGATGCAGTGTGTATAGTGGATGCAGTATGTGTGTCATGGGTGAAGTGTGTATAGTGGATGCAGATTGTACATTTTGTGTAATGTATGTAATGTTTGTATGCATGCATTAGAGTGTGTGTGTAGAGAATGTAGGTGTGTATAGTGAATGCAGAGTGTGTTTTTTGTAGTGGATGTAGTGTGTATAGTAAATGTAGTGTGTTTGCAGTGAGCGCAACGTGTGTATAGTGAATGTAGTGTGTGTAGTGCAGAATGTGTTTAGAAAATGTAGTGAGTGCAACGTGTGTATAGTGAATGTAGTGTGTTTGTAGTGAGCGCAACGTGTGTATAGTGAATGCAGTGTGTGTGTAGTGTGTGTGTAGTGCATGTAGTGTGTGTGTGTGTAGTGCATGTAGTGTGTGTGTGTGTAGTGCATGTAGTGTGTGTGTGTGTAGTGCATGTAGTGTGTGTGTGTGTAGTGCATGTAGTGCATGTAGTGCGTGTGTAGTGCATATAGTGCATGTGTGTGCTTGTAAGGATGCAGTGTGTGTGTAGTGCGTGTGTGTGCTTGTAAGGATGCAGTGTGTGTGTGTAGTGCGTGTGTGTGCTTGTAAGGATGCAGTGTGTGTGTGTGTAGTGCGTGTGTGTGCTTGTAAGGATGCAGTGTGTGTGTGTGTAGTGCGTGTGTGTGCTTGTAAGGATGCAGTGTGTGTGTGTGTAGTGCGTGTGTGTGCTTGTAAGGATGCAGTGTGTGTGTGTGTGTAGTGCGTGTGTGTGCTTGTAAGGATGCAGTGTGTGTGTGTAGTGCGTGTGTGCTTGTAAGGATGCAGTGTGTGTGTGTAGTGCGTGTGTGTGCTTGTAAGGATGCAGTGTGCGTGTAGTGTGTGTGTGCTTGTAAGGATGCAGTGTGTGTGTAGTGCGTGTGTGTGCTTGTAAGGATGCAGTGTGTGTGTGTGTGTGTGTGTGTGTAGTGCGTGTGTGTGTGTGTAGTGCGTGTGTGCTTGTAAGGATGCAGTGTGTGTGTGTAGTGCGTGTGTGCTTGTAAGGATGCAGTGTGTGTGTGTAGTGCGTGTGTGCTTGTAAGGATGCAGTGTGTGTGAGTAGTGCGTGTGTGTGTAATATATTAAAGGGAACATTACCAGGGACTCCATGTCCATCCTCTCCTTTTCAAACACACTGACATACTCCGCCAGGCTGAGGGACTCCAGAGCCTCCTCCAGATTTAGTGAATCTTCCTGCAGCAAGTCCGAGTCACTGGCTTCATCAGGAACATGAGGCCGATCCAGTAGGGCGGCGCCAGATATCTAATCAAAAAAGTGGGAGTTTCATAATTAGACATCTAGGAACACACACTATTCTCAGACAATAAACACATCATTTACTAGTTAATCTTTATTAATTAGCACAATATACATACACTAACCAAGACACGACAAACAAAACGTAAATATACAGTTCTAAAACTCATAAATAAATATAAAAAATGAAACACAATAAGACAAGATTCCTTGCGGGGAGAGAGACCAAAAGGAGAAAGATTAGTAGAGAGAAAAAAAACCAAAACACAACAATACCAAGGCCTGAAATTGTACAGATTTTAACCAGTTCTTAGAATTAACATATAAGGGCTACCCTCCAGCAGGGAACTAGAGTCGACTTCCAGTTTCAGCTAATGTGTATAAACAATCATTGAGGACGGACCGAAGATGTTTTGAAAATTTAGCTGCAATAGAAATAAACTTGGAAGGAATTTGATCGGTTTACGGAGTAAAACTTAAACGTTAGCATGAATCATAGTCCAAAAATGTTGCAGGTTGACAGTCCCACCATATACGCATGCAATCTCCTCTCCATGTGAAACATAAGAATAGGTCATAGACAGTCTTACTTAGGGCCAAGTGCCGTTTATCTAGGACTTGCTCCCATTTCCTTCTCACTGGTAAAACAGGCTTTTTCACGATCTCCTGTAATCAGTTCCAGACCGCCAGCTATCAGATTTTTCATTTTCATGTTTGTTATCAATTTTTCTAATATGTTTGCGAGATCTACTTAAAACCAAATGAATATGGAGAGAAGCTATTATTCTGATATAATTGAAAATTTCACTGTTATGAAGATCGTTTTCTTTACACAAAGAAGTGAAGTCCCTTAATTTTCTTATTCTCAACTAATTTGTCAATTTTACTAAAACCCGGAATTAATCCAGTTAGCGAGATTCAGGTCAAGAATATTATACATCAGTTGAGTTAGAGCTAGTACTGAAATTATTTTTTTTTTTTTTTTTGAATTCTTTATTTTTGTTGTGCAGGGTGTTACAAGGTAGCGACATACGCCACATCAGCGTGTTAAGAGATGTACTGGAGTTTGACAGTGGCATGAGGAAGTGCACATTTTTTGTATTTTTAAGCATAGCTAAACGGTGAACTTAGCAATAGTAAAGTAAAGTAAAGTAGGGCGGTCAACGTTTAACAGTTCTAGATTAATGTTAAACATTACATGGAAAAAAAAAACACAACATGTTTACAATGCCACCACAGCATGTAGGAATAAACGATGTATCGTAATGTAACTAAAGTGAGTAGCATTCAGAGAATTCTGCACATTTTTGTATATATCAACGTAGCTTGACAGACTGATTAACTGGTTCAGCTCAGCTGAGTTGGAGAGGTACAAGTTTAACTATAGAACAAGAAGAAAAAAAAAAAAATATATATATAAATAACTTGAATAACTCGAAGAGTGGTTCTAGGTGATGGAATGTGTGATTGATTTTGCTCAATCTGACTATGTGGGCGCTGTCTGTGTAGCAGGTCAAGTAAGTTGGGGTCTTGCTAGTCAGGCACGGGATGGGCTACGTAGGTTATATGTCTATATAGCGGTATACCAAAAAGGGAAAAGAAAAAATGTGTGCCCTGTTCTACTTTTCTGGGCATAGAGGTTACGCTGAGGTCTTGGGGTAGGCATCCTAATCCAGCATGCCAACTGTGCCGGTGGTTGATGGCCATATTCTATGTGGAGGCGTTAGTAGGCCAAAGACGTAATGAGTAGTTGGGGGGTTAGCCCCGTGGCTAGTTGCTTGAGCGCTACGTATGCCCGGGAGAGACATGCACCTCAGTATGCTGTGCCTCTCGCGCGTTACTGTGACTTAAAGTGTTAGCTTAATGTCATGTAGTTTCTGAATGAGGGCATAAAACAAAGCAAATAATAATAACATAACATAACACAAGGAAGAGCTTGGGTCTCTGGGTATGCAATCAGTGGTGTCCCCGCAAGAACATCAGGTATCCCGGTCTGTGTCCAGGCCGGCTTCCGGGCTGTAGGCCAATGTTGTCGTTTAGCCGATGTTCTCGGAGTGCTTTATGGGGTAGTCTTTGATCTGGAAAGCGTTCATGTTATACTTTACAGTCCAGGGGACCTCAACAAAGTGATAGGTGCGGATCTTTAAGTCCACCTACGGTGTCAGCGCGAGCTCGCCGGTAGGTCCGTTTGGGGAGTTCTCGGGACAAATGATCTGGATGTGGCCGGATTCCACGTATGGGAGTTGTTGGGCATGGCAGGCTGCAGTATGGCATCTTGCGGGAGGCCCCAAGCCGCCAGGTGCTTTTTTGCCTCGGGTAGGTCGGTTATGAGATATGTGTCCGTCCCATGGAGCACCTGTATTTTGCGGGTTGGGCGCCACTGATATTGTATGTTATGTGCGCGGAGCAGGGTAGTGAGTGGCCTGAGGGTTGCGCGCCATTGCATTGTTCCCCTAGATAGGTCCGTGTAGAACGAGAGGGACATGTCTTCAAAGGCATAAGGTGTGTTTCCCCTGGTGGCTGCCATGATGGCCATTTTATCTTGGCGTTTTTGGAATTTAACTATAATGTCCCTGGGTGCTGTCGCTGGGGCCGTCGTGGGTTTGGGTATACGGAATGCACTGTCAATGCTAATTCCCTTGGCCTGTCTTGCGGGTAGTATCGTGCTTACCAGGCGTCGAATGAGGTGAGGCACCTCAGCATCAGAGACAGAATCCACTATACCTCGGATTTTGAGGTTTTGGGCCCGCCGCGTGTCCTCCATTGCCGCCATTTTGTGTTCCGTTTGTATGCATTGCAGTTGTAGGGTAGCGATATCTTTCTGTAGTTGTAAGTCGCTGTTCGTGGCTCAAGGAGTCTCTCTCGACTGCATCCACCCGGTCCGACAGGCCTTGGATGTCTCTCTTCATTTCCGCCATGTCGGCCTGGATGCCCCGCCGAAGCTCTGCCAACAGCTCCCTCATCTCCATTTTCGTGACCGGTGCAGCATCCGCCTGTACCGCGGGTAGTGTCGGCGGTCTCGAGGCGGGTAAGGCCACTTCTTCTTGGTCTGAGAGTGGGTCGTCGGAGTTAGTGAAGTCGTCCATGTAGCCTGTGTAATCCGCCATGTTAGGTTCCAGGGCTCCCTGTGCTCTCCGCCACAGGTCTCCAATACTGGCACCTGGACGCGTGCCGTCCGATTTTAGTTTTTTGCTTTTCTTCCCCATGCTGACTAGTTAGTTGGGGTGATCAGCTTGTTTTGTACGATTTTGGGGGGTGATATTTTGTAGTTTGTTGGAAAATACGCTTGTAAAATCACGGAGCTCGTCGGAGTTGCGACCACTCTGTTCGGCTGTTGGCTCCGCCCCCGTACTGAAATTATTTTATCTGGAAGAGGACAATCAATCCGGAGCTTTCTCATGTGTCCAAAAGATTGATTTCAGTAACTGCTAGAGATAATTTGTCGACAGCGCCTCTTGTTATCCCCAGTTCTTTATTTACACTGCCAGTTTTGGTCAAGCTTAATTTTTAGCATTATTAAATGGAGTATAGATAATATGAGTAAGAGTACAAGCTGTCCAATAGGCCTTTATGCACGGCATTCCCAACTATCCTTGGTTTAATTTCAAAGCCAAACGGTTCGTGTTAATACAAAGGGCACTTACCAAACCAGATACATTTATTAAAAATGGATTGAACCAAACCTAGCCAGCTGACCGGAATCATATAAGATAAATCTAATTTGGGAGGATTCATGATATTCATTCATCCCCACCATGAGACTTCTTTCGATTGCCCTCCTTTACGTTTTTTACCAGTATATTTTAACAAAGGCAGAAATGTATCTCCATTAGTTTGGTGGGGTTACTCGTGATTTCTACGACTAAACATCTCATTGAGCTAATGAAGCAGTCGAGCCCATATTTATCCAATAGAATATTTCTTGTCTGAATAGATAAGGTAATTGGAATCGCAGTTGATTTGTTTAAATCTTATTTATACCCAGAAAAGCTTCAATAGTCATTAATAATCACCATAAATCTGTCCAAAGAATTAATCGGGTCACAGATCGCAAGAACCACGTCGTCCGCATACAGGTTGTTTTAATCTGATCTTCAGCTCCAATAGTTATGGCTAGAGGTTTAATTACCATAGATGCATAGTATTACATAGTTACATAGCTGAAAAGAGACTTGCGTCCATCAAGTTCACCTTCCTCACATAGGTTTTTTGCTGTTGATCCAAACCATGCGAGAGAGTATCAGAGAAAGCAGACAGTTCTACCTGGTTCGGTTATTCAACAAGAACCAGTCTGAAGAAAAACCGCTGCCTACTACTCTAGCTGTGGGGGCAGAATATAAGGCCATAATAGATTGAATTATATTAAAGGAAAGACCAAAAGCCTCTAAACCTTGGTAAAGATAGTCCCACCTGACTCTGTCCTTCTCGGCGTCCAGTGACAGAATCAGGAGGGACACCCCAACCCAAAATATCAAGGAGTCTAACACTGTACACAGATGATCTACTTTGAATAAAGTCAACCTGGATTGAATAATGTGACTTAGTCTTGCTGCTAAAATAATAATATCATTTCAAATCTACATTTAATAATAACATGGGCCTAGAGTTTGCTATGAATGCAGAATCCTTGCCCTGTTAGGGGTATAGGTATTATATGCGCCTTTAGCATTTCCCTAGTGATCTCTCCTGAACTGCTAAAATAATTAAAAAGCTTGGTCAAGATCCCCTTGATACGTTCTCATTTAGTTGTACCTTAGCAACCTTAAGAAAGTAAGATTTTGGAAAAAAATTAGGTAATTCCACAGAGGACTGTCTCTTGGGGAGATTACACAGAGCACAGTATTTGGTATAATTTGTATTATGGAAACACCCTTAAGATTGTTAGCTCCTATCCTGCAGTATGCAATCTAACCTCTATTGTGCTTTATTAGTACACACAAAGAATATCGTACAGAAACATTGGAACATGAAGGAGATCCTACACTAAGATTGCCACATAATGGGCATCAGACAGACTAAGATTGCCACATAATGGGCATCAGACAGACTAAGATTGCCACATAATGGGCATCAGACAGACTAAGATTGCCACATAATGGGCATCAGACACACTAAGATTGCCACATAATGGGCATCAGACACACTAAGATTGTCACATAATGGGCATCAGACAGACTAAGATTGCCACATAATGGGCATCAGACACTAAGATTGCCACATAATGGGCATCAGACAGACTAAGATTGCCACATAATGGGCATCAGACAGACTAAGATTGCCACATAATGGGCATCAGACACACTAAGATTGCCACATAATGGGCATCAGACAGACTAAGATTGCCACATAATGGGCATCAGACAGACTAAGATTGCCACATAATGGGCATCAGACAGACTAAGATTGCCACATAATGGGCATCAGACACACAAAGATTGCCACATAATGGGCATCAGACAGACCAAGATTGTCACATAATGAGCATCAGACAGACTAAGATTGTCACATAATGGGCATCAGACAGACTAAGATTGCCACATAATGGGCATCAGACAGACTAAGATTGCCACATAATGGGCATCAGACACACTAAGATTGTCACATAATGGGCATCAGACACACTAAGATTGCCACATAATGGGCATCAGACACACCAAGATTGCCACATAATGGGCATCAGACACACCAAGATTGCCACATAATGGGCATCAGACACACCAAGATTGCCACATAATGGGCATCAGACAGACTAAGATTGTCACATAATGGGCATCAGACACACTAAGATTGCCACATAATGGGCATCAGACACACTAAGATTGCCACATAATGGGCATCAGACAGACTAAGATTGTCACATAATGGGCATCAGACAGACTAAGATTGCCACATCATGGGCATCAGACAGACTAAGATTGCCACATAATGGGCATCAGACAGACTAAGATTGCCACATAATGGGCATCAGACACACTAAGATTGCCACATAATGGGCATCAGACAGACTAAGATTGCCACATAATGGGCATCAGACACACTAAGATTGTCACATAATGGGCATCAGACACACTAAGATTGCCACATAATGGGCATCAGACACACTAAGATTGCCACATAATGGGCATCAGACAGACTAAGATTGCCACATAATGGGCATCAGACAGACTAAGATTGCCACATAATGGGCATCAGACACACTAAGATTGCCACATAATGGGCATCAGACACACTAAGATTGTCACATAATGGGCATCAGACAGACTAAGATTGTCACATAATGGGCATCAGACAGACTAAGATTGTCACATAATGGGCATCAGACACACTAAGATTGCCACATAATGGGCATCAGACAGACCAAGATTGCCACATAATGGGAATCAGACAGACTAAGATTGTCACATAATGGGCATCAGACAGACCAAGATTGTCACATAATGGGCATCAGACACACTAAGATTGCCACATAATGGGCATCAGACAGACCAAGATTGCCACATAATGGGAATCAGACAGACTAAGATTGCCACATAATGGGCATCAGACACACTAAGATTGCCACATAATGGGCATCAGACACACTAAGATTGCCACATAATGGGCATCAGACAGACTAAGATTGTCACATAATGGGCATCAGACACACTAAGATTGCCACATAATGGGCATCAGACAGACTAAGATTGCCACATAATGGGCATCAGACACACTAAGATTGCCACATAATGGGCATCAGACAGACTAAGATTGCCACATAATGGGCATCAGACAGACTAAGATTGCCACATAATGGGCATCAGACAGACCAAGATTGCCACATAATGGGCATCAGACACACTAAGATTGCCACATAATGGGCAGACAGACTAAGATTGCCACATAATGGGCATCAGACAGACTAAAATTGCCACATAATGGGCATCAGACAGACCAAGATTGCCACATAATGGGCATCAGACACACTAAGATTGCCACATAATGGGCATCAGACACACTAAGATTGCCACATAATGGGCATCAGACAGACTAAGATTGTCACATAATGGGCATCAGACAGACTAAGATTGCCACATAATGAGCATCAGACAGACTAAGATTGCCACATAATGGGCATCAGACAGACTAAGATTGTCACATAATGGGCATCAGACAGACTAAGATTGTCACATAATGGGAATCAGACACACTAAGATTGCCACATAATGAGCATCAGACAGACTAAGATTGTCACATAATGGGCATCAGACAGACTAAGATTGTCACATAATGGGCATCAGACACACTAAGATTGCCACATAATGGGCATCAGACAGACTAAGATAGTCACATAATGGGCATCAGACAGACTAAGATTGTCACATAATGGGCATCAGACAGACTAAGATTGCCACATAATGGGCATCAGACAGACTAAGATTGTCACATAATGGGCATCAGACAGACTAAGATTGCCACATAATGGGCATCAGACACACTAAGATTGCCACATAATGGGCATCAGACACACTAAGATTGCCACATAATGGGCATCAGACAGACTAAGATTGTCACATAATGGGCATCAGACAGACTAAGATTGTCACATAATGGGCATCAGACACACTAAGATTGCCACATAATGGGCATCAGACAGACTAAGATAGTCACATAATGGGCATCAGACAGACTAAGATTGCCACATAATGGGCATCAGACAGACTAAGATTGTCACATAATGGGAATCAGACACACTAAGATTGCCACATAATGAGCATCAGACAGACTAAGATTGTCACATAATGGGCATCAGACAGACTAAGATTGTCACATAATGGGCATCAGACACACTAAGATTGCCACATAATGGGCATCAGACAGACTAAGATAGTCACATAATGGGCATCAGACAGACTAAGATTGTCACATAATGGGCATCAGACACACTAAGATTGCCACATAATGGGCATCAGACAGACTAAGATTGTCACATAATGGGCATCAGACACACTAAGATTGCCACATAATGGGCATCAGACAGACCAAGATTGTCACATAATGGGCATCAGACACACTAAGATTGCCACATAATGGGCATCAGACAGACCAAGATTGCCACATAATGGGCATCAGACAGACCAAGATTGCCACATAATGGGCATCAGACAGACTAAGATTGCCACATAATGGGCATCAGACAGACTAAGATTGCCACATAATGGGCATCAGACACACCAAGATTGCCACATAATGGGCATCAGACACACCAAGATTGCCACATAATGGGCAGACAGACTAAGATTGCCACATAATGGGCATCAGACAGACTAAGATTGCCACATAATGGGCATCAGACACACTAAGATTGCCACATAATGGGCATCAGACAGACTAAGATTGCCACATAATGGGCATCAGACAGACCAAGATTGCCACATAATGGGCATCAGACAGACCAAGAATGCCACATAATGGGCATCAGACAGACCAAGATTGCCACATAATGGGCATCAGACAGACCAAGATTGCCACATAATGGGCATCAGACAGACCAAGATTGCCACATAATGGGCATCAGACAGACCAAGATTGCCACATAATGGGCATCAGACAGACTAAGATTGCCACATAATGGGCATCAGACAGACTAAGATTGTCACATAATGGGCATCAGACAGACTAAGATTGCCACATAATGGGCATCAGACACACTAAGATTGCCACATAATCGGCATCAGACACACTAAGATTGCCACATAATGGGCATCAGACACACTAAGATGGCCACATAATGGGCATCAGACACACTAAGATTGCCATAAGAAGGTAATTGTACAAACAATTCAAAGATAAGGACGCAGATCACACCGATTGTCATGTAATGGGCAACACACATAATACACGAGAAGAGTATTGCACACGCAAATTGCAGTGTGAAGCTTATTGCACACCCAGATTGCCGTGTGAAGCTTATTGCACACCCAGATTGCCATGTGAAGCTTATTGCACACCCAGATTGCCGTGTGAAGCTTATTGCACACCCAGATTGCCGTGTGAAGCTTATTGCACACCCAGATTGCCGTGTGAAGCTTATTGCACACCCAGATTGCCGTGTGAAGCTTATTGCACACCCAGATTGCCGTGTGAAGTTTATTGCACACCCAGATTGCCGTGTGAACCTTATTGCACACGCAGATTGCCGTGTGAAGCTTATTGCGCACCCAGATTGCCGTGTGAACCTTATTGCGCACCCAGATTGCCGTGTGAACCTTATTGCGCACCCAGATTGCCGTGTGAACCTTATTGCGCACCCAGATTGCCGTGTGAAGCTTATTGCACACCCAGATTGCCGTGTGAAGCTTATTGCGCACCCAGATTGCCGTGTGAAGCTTATTGCGCACCCAGATTGCCGTGTGAACCTTATTGCGCACCCAGATTGCCGTGTGAACCTTATTGCGCACCCAGATTGCCGTGTGAACCTTATTGCGCACCCAGATTGCCGTGTGAACCTTATTGCGCACCCAGATTGCCGTGTGAACCTTATTGCGCACCCAGATTGCCATTGTGAATCTTATTGCACACACAGATTGCCGTGTGAACCTTATTGCACACCCAGATTGCCGTGTGAACCTTATTGCGCACCCAGATTGCCGTGTGAACCTTATTGCGCACCCAGATTGCCATTGTGAAGGTTATTGCACACACAGATTGCCGTGTGAACCTTATTGCACACCCAGATTGCCATTGTGAAGGTTATTGCACACCCAGATTGCCGAGTGAACCTTATTGCACACCCAGATTGCCGTGTGAACCTTATTGCACACCCAGATTGCCATTGTGAACCTTATTGCACACCCAGATTGCCATTGTGAACCTTATTGCACACCCAGATTGCCGAGTGAACCTTATTGCAAACCCAGATTGCCATTGTGAATCTTATTGCACACCCAGATTGCCGTGTGAACCTTATTGCACACCCAGATTGCCGTGTGAAGCTTATTGCACACCCAGATTGCCGAGTGAACCTTATTGCACACCCAGATTGCCGTGTGAATCTTATTGCACACCCAGATTGCCATTGTGAAGGTTACTGCACACACAGATTGCCGTGTGAACCTTATTGCACACCCAGATTGCTGTGTGAAGCTTATTGCACACCCAGATTGCCATTGTGAACGTTGTTGCACACCCAGATTGCCGTGTGAACCTTATTGCACACACAGATTGCCATTGTGAACGTTGTTGCACACACAGATTGCCATTGTGAACGTTGTTGCACACATAGATTGCCATTGTGAACGTTGTTGCACACACAGATTGCCATTGTGAACGTTGTTGCACACACAGATTGCCATTGTGAACCTTATTGCACACACAGATTGCCATTGTGAACGTTGTTGCACACACAGATTGCCATTGTGAACGTTGTTGCACACACAGATTGCCATTGTGAACGTTGTTGCACACACAGATTGCCATTGTGAACGTTGTTGCACACACAGATTGCCATTGTGAACGTTGTTGCACACACAGATTGCCATTGTGAACGTTGTTGCACACACAGATTGCCATTGTGAACGTTGTTGCACACACAGATTGCCATTGTGAACGTTGTTGCACACACAGATTGCCATTGTGAACGTTGTTGCACACACAGATTGCCATTGTGAACGTTGTTGCACACACAGATTGCCATTGTGAACGTTGTTGCACACACAGATTGCCATTGTGAACGTTGTTGCACACACAGATTGCCATTGTGAACGTTGTTGCACACACAGATTGCCATTGTGAACGTTGTTGCACACACAGATTGCCATTGTGAACGTTGTTGCACACACAGATTGCCATTGTGAACGTTGTTGCACACACAGATTGCCGTGTGAACCTTATTGCACACACAGATTGCCATTGTGAACGTTGTTGCACACACAGATTGCCATTGTGAACGTTGTTGCACACACAGATTGCCATTGTGAAGGTTATTGCACACACAGATTGCCACTGGATTGCTCTAACATACCGGTTTGTTGTCCGCAATTTCTTTTTTCAAAGGGCCATTTACAGGGGGAGAAACAACAGGCATGGGAGATGTAGACCTTAAATCAGTCTGATTGGAAAGCAGGTCAAATAGAATCAATGAACCTTGAAAGCAAAAAAAAAAAAAATTAAAATAATCCATGTTTCATTAACAATGTAGACGTGTTTGATAGAGTCAGACTATCAAATTACCCAACACTGCATATCTCACTCTGTGAATTACCTAAACTGTGGCCTGCCACGGACACGCCTCCTTTAAAGCCTGGGTTTCGACTCATGAACAGCTCGTACAGGCGGTTGAGCTCCAAACTGACTTTATCCACAATGGTCTGACAGTAAGTCGGGCTGTTGTAGAATAAGATATCCAGAAGGGTCTCATTGGTGAAGTGGCGGAGGCGACTGATGCTGGGTAGTGAGATCTTTCGAATATGCCTGCAGAGACAGGAAGACTTGCAGAATTACAAACAGGTCGGAGGACAATCTTCTTATTGGGGAAAGCTCGAATTAAAAATTCATCAAAACTTTTAAACCCTTCGTTCCAGTTACTGATAAAACAGAAGGTGAGTGCGAATTACCACAGGATTATTGGGTAGGCAGCGGCCACAGCAAAGGGAATCCCTCAAGGTGAAATGCGTTATGGACATTTAATATTGGGTATTTTAACTTATTAAAAGGTTTTTTGGTCACCTTTTTGTGCCAATCTTTTTATATGCACTTTCCCTGGTAATTCTAAGTTTTATACTTCAAGTAATCCCAAGGTGGGGATAACACCACCAACGCCGTGTTCATAGAGCAATCAGTCTGCTCTATCCTTGTAGGTATAATTTTACTTCATTTTTATTAGAGATTACCCTATTTTATTGAGAGCACTATCTGTTGCCTTTTTTATGCCTTCCTGAGTGTGTGGACGTGGTGGACATTTGCTGCATATCCTTTAAAGCGGGGATTATACCGCTGTATGCCTATACTGCTAGAGCTGGCAATAGCTCTTCTAAATGTGAGTGTTCCATCGTTATCTTGTACTTTTATCCGATTGAATTATACTGTCTGCACCATCACCTGTTCCTGTCTTTCGTATCATCTTGGTGTGAATGTGGTTGACAGCTGCGGTTTATCCTTTAAAGCGGGGATTATACCGCTGTGTGCCTATACTGCTAGAGCTGGCTATAGCTCTTCCAAATGTGAGTGTCCCATCGTTACCTTTTCCTTATATAAAAGACTGTACTCAACAAGCTACACCATCACCTATCCCCGTCTTTTGTCTTCCATATTATCCATGTTCAAGTTGAATTGAGGACAGTACATCCTATCCAGCACTGACTTTTTCATTTTTTGGATTGTAACAACTTTCTTTGTGAGACTTTTGCACCAGACCTATTTCTGCTTCTGTGCCAAATAAGTTGTACTATTAGTGTTTACCTTTTGTTCTTACTGATAAAACCAAGGCTGAATAGAGCATGTTCTCATATGAGCAGCCAATCAGAGGGATATGCAGATAGATTCACAGCCTTTAACTGTGCAGGGACCAGGAAAGGGTTGTTTTCAACTCTAGTGCTCTAGTGTTCCCAACATGGCCAATAATGGCTGGAAATAAACGAAAACAAATGACCTTAGGAGGCTCTGCTGATATTACCTCCATTGCCTTTACATTAAATGAGGCAGACAACTGCAACCCCATTCAATTTCGCATATTTCAAATTTGGGAACGGATAGTAACACAGGCACAGAAAGCTCTGGGTGCACTAGTGCCACGCAAACATTTAATGTAGGGAAAGGAATATACAAACATCTTTTATGAATGTATATTGCCTCCCCCACTGTAAGCTGATAAAGGGCATGTGTATTCCTTTCCTTATTTTACATGTTGGCGTGGCACTAGTCCAGTCTGCACCCGTTTCTCCTGCCTCCGGCTGCTCTGAGAGTGTGGATTACAGCTACAGAGATTTTTACAAGTTGTTTCTGTTCTAAACTACGATAAGAGCTGGGACATTTTACAATCATTTAAAGTTGTGATGGTGCTTAAGATTCCCCTTTACACTCACAAACTCTCTCTCACTGTGAAATATTACGGTTTGCTGAAAACAGCCATCAATTACGCTCTGATTTTGCAGCCAGGAAGAGAGATATTTATAAAAATAGCGAAGGTACTGACCGATCCACCCCAGTGGCATCTCCATGGAGGGTGCTATGCCAATGCACCGGCAGGAACTCAACGCGCCTCACTCTGCCTTCTTCATGTGGCTTCTTAAAGTGGGTTCGGAGAAGCTTTAGGGAAACTGTTCTGAAATCATCCACTATTTAAAAGCAAAGAAAAAAAAATAAACAAAAAAACACAACTTTGTGTTTATATGGTGTCTCCAAATCTCCTCAATGGCATTATTTTCCCATAATGAACAGTTCACCTTTATGAATCCAATATATTTGATTGTTAAAGACAACTAGTCACAAAAGTATAATCTGCAAACAAAGACTACTATGGTTATAGGGAAACATTTAGTTCTAATTAAACCAGCTTTGGAACATTCTAAGGCAGCCAGTGCAGAGTGAAAGTCCTAACAGTACAGTGCACCTCTAGAACAAACTCCATCCAACTGTGTCACTCTTATTTTCTTATGAAATAAAATAGAAAAGTTCTGACAATCACTCACCACACTCCACAATGCTTCTACAGCGCAAGTCACAAACTGGTCCGATGCCATGTACCATAAATACTAAATGGTCAGCCTGAGGCGCTTCACCTGAAAGAAAGTCCATTAAATTATGCATAAAATTACAAACGTACTCGACAGAACTGTTGAAAAGCATGTTAAAAGAACAGCTACAAAACACACAAAAACAAAACATCTGATCAATTGCAACAGAGATTGAGAAGACACTACAAGCAGTGCGCTGTACGGCTTATGGTGCTTGGAATTTTCCTTTAAGTCAAAAACAGCATAAACAAAACCGAGCTACAGACCTCCAAAACCACATAAACCAAAAGATGAAGTGTCATACCGGTTTATCACCGGTAATCCATGAGCCACAGGAGGACATCAGTTAGTAATCAGCTATGTATCATAAGGTTCTCTCACAATCATGGCATAACATATTCGTTTTCACTAACTTTCAGACTGTAGGCTGCCTACCCTGGACTAGAAGAACCTCTAAGTCTAAACAGATTCCAGGTTAGGGATTTATGCAAGATCGCGCCCACCAAGCCCATCATGTACCATCTGGAATTTCATCATGGTCATCAATGCCTCGTTTCACCACACGGGGCCTGGCCTGCCCATCTTGAGGGGTTCCCCACTCATCTGGAACAGCAGAATGCTGGAACTGAACAATCACCTGGAAAGCACAAATTTGTTCAGTCACATCAGGCAGTGCTAGACAAAAACTGAGGAGCAGGTATACAGGAAGCAACAAAAACAGAGTATGAGAACAGACAAAAGCCTAGAGGAACAGAGTATGAGAACTCTGAGAACAGAAAAAAGCCTAGAGGAACGGAATATGAGAACTCTGAGAACAGACAAAAGCCTAGAGGAACAGAGTATGAGAACAGACAAAAGCTTAGAGGAACGGAGTATGAGAACTCTGAGAACAGACAAAAGCCTAGAGGAACGGAGTATGAGAACTCTGAGAACAGACAAAAGCCTAGAGGAACAGAGTATGAGAACTGAGAACAGACAAAAGCCTAGAGGAACAGAGTATGAGAACAGACAAAAGCCTAGAGGAACGGAGTATGAGAACTCTGAGAACAGACAAAAGCCTAGAGGAACAGAGTATGAGAACTGAGAACAGACAAAAGCCTAGAGGAACGGAGTATGAGAACTCTGAGAACAGACAAAAGCCTAGAGGAACAGAGTATGAGAACTCTGAGAACAGACAAAAGCCTAGAGGAATGGAATATGAGAACTCTGAGAACAGACAAAAGCCTAGAGGAACGGAGTATGAGAACTCTGAGAACAGACAAAAGCCTAGAGGAACAGAGTATGAGAACTGAGAACAGACAAAAGCCTAGAGGAACAGAGTATGAGAACAGACAAAAGCCTAGAGGAACGGAGTATGAGAACTCTGAGAACAGACAAAAGCCTAGAGGAACAGAGTATGAGAACTGAGAACAGACAAAAGCCTAGAGGAACGGAGTATGAGAACTCTGAGAACAGACAAAAGCCTAGAGGAACAGAGTATGAGAACAGACAACAGCCTAGAGGAACGGAGTATGAGAACTCTGAGAACAGACAAAAGCCTAGAGGAACAGAGTATGAGAACTGAGAACAGACAAAAGCCTAGAGGAACAGAGTATGAGAACTCTGAGAACAGACAAAAGCCTAGAGGAACGGAGTATGAGAACTCTGAGAACAGACAAAAGCCTAGAGGAACGGAGTATGAGAACTCTGAGAACAGACAAAAGCCTAGAGGAACAGAGTATGAGAACTCTGAGAACAGACAAAAGCCTAGAGGAACGGAATATGAGAACTCTGAGAACAGACAAAAGCCTAGAGGAACAGAGTATGAGAACAGACAAAAGCCAAGAGGAACGGAGTATGAGAACAGACAAAAGCCAAGAGGAACGGAGTATGAGAACTCTGAGAACAGACAAAAGCCTAGAGGAACGGAGTATGAGAACTCTGAGAACAGACAAAAACCTAGAGGAACAGAGTACGAGAACTGAGAACAGACAAAAGCCTAGAGGAACGGAGTATGAGAACTCTGAGAACAGACAAAAGCCTAGAGGAACGGAGTATGAGAACTGAGAACAGACAAAAGCCTAGAGGAACGGAGTATGAGAACTCTGAGAACAGACAAAAGCCTAGAGGAACGGAATATGAGAACTCTGAGAACAGACAAAAGCCTAGAGGAACAGAGTATGAGAACAGACAAAAGCCTAGAGGAACGGAGTATGAGAACTCTGAGAACAGACAAAAGCCTAGAGGAACAGAGTATGAGAACTCTGAGAACAGACAAAAGCCTAGAGGAACAGAGTATGAGAACTCTGAGAACAGACAAAAGCCTAGAGGAACGGAGTATGAGAACTGAGAACAGACAAAAGCCTAGAGGAACGGAATATGAGAACTCTGAGAACAGACAAAAGCCTAGAGGAACAGAGTATGAGAACAGACAAAAGCCTAGAGGAACGGAATATGAGAACTCTGAGAACAGACAAAAGCCTAGAGGAACAGAGTATGAGAACAGACAAAAGCCTAGAGGAACAGAGTATGAGAACAGACAAAAGCCTAGAGGAACAGAGTATGAGAACATACAAAAGCCTAGAGGAACAGAGTATGAGAACAGACAAAAGCCTAGAGGAACAGAGTATGAGAACATACAAAAGCCTAGAGGAACGGAGTATGAGAACTCTGAGAACAGACAAAAGCCTAGAGGAACAGAGTATGAGAACTGAGAACAGACAAAAGCCTAGAGGAACGGAGTATGAGAACTCTGAGAACAGACAAAAAAGCCTAGAGGAACAGAGTATGAGAACAGACAAAAGCCTAGAGGAACGGAATATGAGAACTCTGAGAACAGACAAAAGCCTAGAGGAACAGAGTATGAGAACAGACAAAAGCCTAGAGGAACAGAGTATGAGAACAGACAAAAGCCTAGAGGAACAGAGTATGAGAACAGACAAAAGCCTAGAGGAACAGAGTATGAGAACTCTGAGAACAGACAAAAGCCTAGAGGAACGGAGTATGAGAACTCTGAGAACAGACAAAAGCCTAGAGGAACGGAGTATGAGAACTCTGAGAACAGACAAAAGCCTAGAGGAACAGAGTATGAGAACTCTGAGAACAGACAAAAGCCTAGAGGAACGGAATATGAGAACTCTGAGAACAGACAAAAGCCTAGAGGAACAGAGTATGAGAACAGACAAAAGCCAAGAGGAACGGAGTATGAGAACAGACAAAAGCCAAGAGGAACGGAGTATGAGAACTCTGAGAACAGACAAAAGCCTAGAGGAACGGAGTATGAGAACTCTGAGAACAGACAAAAACCTAGAGGAACAGAGTACGAGAACTGAGAACAGACAAAAGCCTAGAGGAACGGAGTATGAGAACTCTGAGAACAGACAAAAGCCTAGAGGAACGGAGTATGAGAACTGAGAACAGACAAAAGCCTAGAGGAACGGAGTATGAGAACTCTGAGAACAGACAAAAGCCTAGAGGAACGGAATATGAGAACTCTGAGAACAGACAAAAGCCTAGAGGAACAGAGTATGAGAACAGACAAAAGCCTAGAGGAACGGAGTATGAGAACTCTGAGAACAGACAAAAGCCTAGAGGAACAGAGTATGAGAACTCTGAGAACAGACAAAAGCCTAGAGGAACAGAGTATGAGAACTCTGAGAACAGACAAAAGCCTAGAGGAACGGAGTATGAGAACTGAGAACAGACAAAAGCCTAGAGGAACGGAATATGAGAACTCTGAGAACAGACAAAAGCCTAGAGGAACAGAGTATGAGAACAGACAAAAGCCTAGAGGAACGGAATATGAGAACTCTGAGAACAGACAAAAGCCTAGAGGAACAGAGTATGAGAACAGACAAAAGCCTAGAGGAACAGAGTATGAGAACAGACAAAAGCCTAGAGGAACAGAGTATGAGAACAGACAAAAGCCTAGAGGAACAGAGTATGAGAACATACAAAAGCCTAGAGGAACGGAGTATGAGAACTCTGAGAACAGACAAAAGCCTAGAGGAACAGAGTATGAGAACTGAGAACAGACAAAAGCCTAGAGGAACGGAGTATGAGAACTCTGAGAACAGACAAAAAAGCCTAGAGGAACAGAGTATGAGAACAGACAAAAGCCTAGAGGAACGGAATATGAGAACTCTGAGAACAGACAAAAGCCTAGAGGAACAGAGTATGAGAACAGACAAAAGCCTAGAGGAACAGAGTATGAGAACAGACAAAAGCCTAGAGGAACAGAGTATGAGAACAGACAAAAGCCTAGAGGAACAGAGTATGAGAACATACAAAAGCCTAGAGGAACGGAGTATGAGAACTCTGAGAACAGACAAAAGCCTAGAGGAACAGAGTATGAGAACTGAGAACAGACAAAAGCCTAGAGGAACGGAGTATGAGAACTCTGAGAACAGACAAAAAAGCCTAGAGGAACAGAGTATGAGAACTCTGAGAACAGACAAAAGCCTAGAGGAACGGAGTATGAGAACTCTGAGAACAGACAAAAGCCTAGAGGAACGGAGTATGAGAACTCTGAGAACAGACAAAAGCCTAGAGGAACGGAGTATGAGAACTCTGAGAACAGACAAAAGCCTAGAGGAACAGAGTATGAGAACTCTGAGAACAGACAAAAGCCTAGAGGAACAGAGTATGAGAACTCTGAGAACAGACAAAAGCCTAGAGGAACAGAGTATGAGAACTCTGAGAACAGACAAAAGCCTAGAGGAACGGAGTATGAGAACTCTAGAACAGACAAAAGCCTAGAGGAACGGAATATGAGAACAGACAAAAGCCTAGAGGAACGGAGTATTAGAACAGACAAAAGCCTAGAGGAACTCATCTCGCCTTTAGAACTAACTTGATCCGACTTTACCAATCTGTTATTTTCTTTGGAAAATCCCCGCACAGGTCTCAAAATAGTTTTTGCTCACTTTTACCATTGCGGAGAGAACCAGTTCCCAGGCATATCAGACTGATCTGGGGTTGGTATATCTCTTGTGCGGAGCGACATTTTGGTTCTGAATTACCTTTATGGTGGGATTAGTCTCATGAGCCTTGGAATTGGTTCTCTGTGTAATGGTTTTAGACCTGAGCCGGCATTTACCGAAGGGCAAGCTACTCAGTTTCTCTAAGCTTTTGTCCGTTATCAGAGTGATCACATTCTCTGGTTTTGTTGCAAGATACAGAGGAAGCACAGAAATCTGGAGCCAGCTTAGTCGGGGTAACTGCTGCTTTACCTTGGGATTGTGCATCACAATGGTTTCTCCTCCTGGAAACTCCAGCCTCCTGTGCCACTGGTTACTGGTAATGGCTTTCCTATACTCTGCCTGCGGAGAACAAACAACATTAAGGCCAAGACATTGGCTTAATGATATGGAAGATAAAATCCCCCCCCCCCCCCCCACCACCATGCTTGGTGATAAAGATAAAGGAAACTTGCCTCCAGCTTCTCACTGAATTCCTCGCTATATGGGGTGAACCTGCTGTCCATGTCTCCCTTGTAGAACCAGGAGCAGCGTCTGACTTCGGACTCCTCTTCATCCCAGAAAACCGCTTTCCTCTCCCGATCGTAGAGATAGACATCGTAACGACCACCGTCTGTACTAATTACTACACTCTCCGGATCTGGCTGGACTGCAGAAGAAACGTTCAACTGTATGAAACTGCAGCAAGAATAGTAGAATGGGGAACTCCTCCGGAGCAGAGTACAGGTTATAATAAGAGAAAGATGTCAGCTTAGCGTCTCTTTAAATGGAAATGTTCACCACTGAATAATCCCCTGCACGCGATGCACCAATTTTATTTAAATATATCCTATAGATTTAGCAAGTGACATCACAACAGAAAGCAGGAGGAAACACAAAAACACACGGCTTTCCTCTGCCACAAGCTGCTCATCTGAAGAAAATACGGCAATATTTATAATATTACATTGCAGATATAGGGCATAAATAATCATTATGTTAAAAATCCTGGAGAGTGACAATAAGGAAACAGCTTGTATTACCATGTTCATTACCAGTATTATTATTTATAGGATTTATAGATTTCCAATTATAGAAAGGGGATACTTGGAGGTAAAGAAAGGCTTACAAGCTATGAGGATACATATCATTAGGTCTCTTGCCCAAGGACACTTACTGGTGACGTGGTGAGACTGGGACATTAATGGCTTGGTGTGGCGGTTAACCTGTTTTGTGCCAGGCCATAGCAATATGTAAGACTTATTGTAATGATGGCACGAGATGCGGATTAGACCCGGGCATTGGAAACACATGCTTACCAGAGTTATAAATCTCCTCCAGATTTAACGAATCATAGTTGCTAAATGGCAGCCAAATTGTCTTGCCCTCCACTTGCTTGCAGTAAAACCAGTGCGGCTGTACGGGCTCATATAGGTTCTGCATAAAAGTAGGTGTCCCAGGCACCAAAGGACCTGCAGGTCTCGTGTTGGAATAGAGCTGTACTGAAGGTGGAAACGACGAAGCAGCTGGTGGAGGCTAAAGACAGACAGATTATTATTATTCTCATTACAAGAAATAAGAAAATGTATCCTCCTAGTGTGAAACCATCCAACACACAACCCTCGAGGTATTGTGGGCTACACAAGAAACCAAATAAAGTGATGCGCTAAATTTGATACTTCGTGTGTATATGATAGAGAATCAGGCGCCACCTTGCTTTATCCTCCTATTTTATAGTCCTCTGGCTTGCCTTTAACTCGTGTGATTGGCCAACTGACTGTAATTAACGATGCTCAGACACGGAGATGGAAACCAAGACTATCCTTGCAAAGAATCTTATATGAAACACGGCAGTTCACATAGTCTAATCTAATATGTGCTCACTAAGGAAAAGACAATTATCAATAGAGCAGATCTGCAAGAAATCCATGCACAAAGTCTGGATCAGAGTACGATGCCAATATGTAAATATGTTCAATGGAAAAAAGCCAGGAGACTCCACAACATACTCTAGAATTGGAGATAAAAGACAGTTATGCCCAATATGCACTTACTGGCGGCAGAGGAGCAGCAGGTCCTTGGTAAATGTGTGGAGGCGGTCCAAACTGGGCTGTCTGCGTGGAGTGACCCATTGTCTCTTGAAGCTGCGGTGGGGTTAGATATGGGTTGGCCCGACTGCTGTTCACATTATGACGGTAGGGATTAAACACAGCTTGTGATGACCCTGACACAGGAGCTGCAAAGGTGGTGGGTGGGGGGCATTGCTGTGAGGCTGGCTGGAAATCACTTCTACTTTTGGAAGCCGGAGGTATATTGCTTATAGAGATGGGCTTTGGAGTTTGTAAGGGAACCGGGTTTTGTCCATTTTGAGGTCCAGATGCCAAGGGAATTGATGCTGGAGGCTTAGAGAAAGCGACATGCGCAGATGACGGAGGTGCCGTGTTAAGGGGTGGCTGTACAATTGCAGCAAATGGGTCATTGCTACTCCCCAGGGGTTGTGCAAAGTAGCTAAGCATCTGTGGTGGGCTGTGAGCATCACATGTCTGTCCCAGAAAACTGTCTTCCTCCCCAACCTCAGTGGCATCATCTGCATCCAGAAAAACAGCAGAGAGAAAAGAGAATATATAAATAAACAAAAGATAGACTGAGAAAATGGCAATGACCCCCACAGAATCTAATGAATGTAAGAGTTAAACAAAACGTAGGATTATCCCACAACCAGTGTCATCCCTTAACCAACAATGCCCAAAGACATTCCGAGAAGCATGGATTTATTAAGAGACAAACTGCATATATATAATATTTATACTAAAGTCCCCCCTTCCCCACCCCCACCCCCACCCCCACATACACCACATGTTCAGGGTTGGTAGAGGATAAACCTAATAGAAGAAAGTAACTGTGTAAAAGCCTGTTACAGACAACACAAGGTGTGTGACATAACAGGACAACGAATACAGGGATACTGCAGGAACCAACCAGGGAACACAAGGTGTGTGACATAACAGGACAACGAATACAGGGATACTGCAGGAACCAACCAGAGAACACAAGGTGTGTGACATAACAGGACAACGAATACAGGGATACTGCAGGAACCAACCAGAGAACACAAGGTGTGTGACATAACAGGACAACGAATACAGGGATACTGCAGGAACCAACCAGGGAACACAAGGTGTGTGACATGACAGGACAACGAATACAGGGATACTGCAGGAACCAACCAGGGAACACAAGGTGTGTGACATAACAGGACAACGAATACAGGGATACTGCAGGAACCAACCAGGGAACACAAGGTGTGTGACATAACAGGACAACGAATACAGGGATACTGCAGGAACCAACCAGAGAACACAAGGTGTGTGACATAACAGGACAACGAATACAGGGATACTTCAGGAACCAACCAGAGAACACAAGGTGTGTGACATAACAGGACAACGAATACAGGGATACTGCAGGAACCAACCAGGGAACACAAGGTGTGTGACATGACAGGACAACGAATACAGGGATACTGCAGGAACCAACCAGGGAACACAAGGTGTGTGACATAACAGGACAACGAATACAGGGATACTGCAGGAACCAACCAGGGAACACAAGGTGTGTGACATAACAGGACAACGAATACAGGGATACTGCAGGAACCAACCAGAGAACACAAGGCGTGTGACATAACAGGACAACGAATACAGGGATACTGCAGGAACCAACCAGGGAACACAAGGTGTGTGACATAACAGGACAACGAACACAGGGATACTGCAGGAACCAACCAGAGAACACAAGGTGTGTGACATAACAGGACAACGAATACAGGGATACTGCAGGAACCAACCAGAGAAAACAAGGTGTGTGACATAACAGGACAACGAATACAGGGATACTGCAGGAACCAACCAGAGAACACAAGGTGTGTGACATAACAGGACAACGAATACAGGGATACTGCAGGAACCAACCAGAGAAAACAAGGTGTGTGACATAACAGGACAACGAATACAGGGATACTGCAGGAACCAACCAGAGAACACAAGGTGTGTGACATAACAGGACAACGAATACAGGGATACTGCAGGAACCAACCAGAGAACACAAGGTGTGTGACATAACAGGACAACGAATACAGGGATACTGCAGGAACCAACCAGGGAACACAAGGTGTGTGAAATGACAGGACAACGAATACAGGGATACTGCAGGAACCAACCAGGGAACACACTCCCTCAGGGGGATATAAGGGGGGTCTCACACACTCCCTCTGGGGGGATATAAGGGGGGGCTCATACACTCCCTCTGGGGGGATATAAGGGGGGGCTCACACACTCCCTCTGGGGGGATATAAGGGGGGTCTCACACACTCCCTCTGGGGGGGTATAAGGGGGGGGGTCTCACACACTCCCTCTGGGGGGGTATAAGGGGGGGTCTCACACACTCCCTCTGGGGGGATATAAGGGGGGGTCTCACACACTCCCTCTGGGGGGATATAAGGGGGGTCTCACACACTCCCTCTGGGGGGTATAAGGGGGGGGTCTCACACTCCCTCTGGGGGATATAAGGGGGGGGTCTCACACACTCCCTCTGGGGGGATATAAGGGGGGGTCTCACACACTCCCTCTGGGGGATATAAGGGGGGGTCTCACACACTCCCTCTGGGGGGGATATAAGGGGGGGTCTCACACACTCCCTCTGGGGGGATATAAGGGGGGGTCTCACACACTCCCTCTGAAGGGTATAAGGGGGGTCTCACACACTCCCTCTGGGGGGATATAAGGGGGGGGTCTCACACACTCCCTCTGGGGGGATATAAGGGGGGTCTCACACACTCCCTCTGGGGGATATAAGCGGGGTCTCACACACTCCCTCTGGGGGGATATAAGGGGGGGTCTCACACACTCCCTCTGGGGGGGTATAAGGGGGGGGTCTCACACACTCCCTCTGGGGGGATATAAGGGGGGGTCTCACACACTCCCTCTGGGGGGGTATAAGGGGTGGGGTCTCACACACTCCCTCTGGGGGGATATAAGGGGGGGTCTCACACACTCCCTCTGGGGGGATATAAGGGGGGGGTCTCACACACTCCCTCTGGGGGGATATAAGGGGGGGTCTCACACACTCCCTCTGGGGGGATATAAGGGGGGTGTCACACACTCCCTCTGGGGGGATATAAGGGGGGGTCTCACACACTCCCTCTGGGGGATATAAGGGGGTGGGTCTCACACACTCCCTCTGGGGGGATATAAGGGGGGTCTCACACACTCCCTCTGGGGGATATAAGGGGGGGGTCTCACACACTCCCTCTGGGGGGATATAAGGGGGGTCTCACACACTCCCTCTGGGGGGATATAAGGGGGGGTCTCACACACTCCCTCTGGGGGGATATAAAGGGGGGGTCTCACACACTCCCTCTGGGGGATATAAGGGGGGGTCTCACACACTCCCTCTGGGGGGATATAAGGGGGGGGTCTCACACACACCCTCTGGGGGGATATAAGGGGGGGTCTCACACACTCCCTCTGGGGGGATATAAGGGGGGGGTCTCACACACTCCCTCGGGGGGGATATAAGGGGGGGGTCTCACACACTCCCTCTGGGGGGATATAAGGGGGGAGTCTCACACACTCCCTCTGGGGGGATATAAGGGGGGGGTCTCACACACTCCCTCTGGGGGGATATAAGGGGGGGTCTCACACACTCCCTCTGGGGGGATATAAGGGGGGGTCTCACACACTCCCTCTGGGGGGATATAAGGGGGGTCTCACACACTCCCTCTGGGGGGATATAGGGGGGGTCTCACACACTCCCTCTGGGGGGATATAAGGGGGGGGGGTCTCACACACTCCCTCTGGGGGGATATAAGGGGGGTCTCACACACTCCCTCTGGGGGGATATAAGGGGGGGGTCTCACACACACCCTCTGGGGGGGTATAAGGGGGGGGTCTCACACACTCCCTCTGGGGGGATATAAGGGGGGTCTCACACACTCCTCTGGGGGGATATAAGGGGGGGGTCTCACACACTCCCTCCTGGGGGGATATAGGGGGGGGTCTCACACACTCCCTCTGGGGATATAAGGGGGGTCCTCACACACTCCCTCTGGGGGGATATAAGGGGGGGTCTCACACACTCCTCTGGGGGGATATAAGGGAGGGTCTCACACACTCCCTCTGGGGGGATATAAGGGGGGGTCTCACACACTCCCTCTGGGGGGATATAAGGGGGGGGGTCTCACACACTCCCTCTGGGGGGATATAAGGGGGGGTCTCACACACTCCCTCTGGGGGGATATAAGGGGGGTCTCACACACTCCCTCTGGGGGATATAAGGGGGGGGGTCTCACACCACTCCCTCTGGGGGAGGGGGTATAAGGGGGGGTCTCACACACTCCCTCTGGGGGGATTATAGGGGGGTCTCACACACTCCCTCTGGGGGATATAAGGGGGGGTCTCACACACTCCCTCTGGGGATAAGGGGTCACACACTCCCTCTGGGGGGATATAAGGGGGGGTCTCACACACTCCCCTGGGGGGATATAAGGGGGGGGTCTCACACACTCCCTCTGGGGGGATATAAGGGGGGGTCTCACACACTCCCTCTGGGGGGATATAAGGGGGGGTCTCACACACTCCCTCTGGGGGGATATAAGGGGGGGGTCTCACACACTCCCTCTGGGGGGATATAAGGGGGGGGTCTCACACACTCCCTCTGGGGGGATATAAGGGGGGGGTCTCACACACTCCCTCTGGGGGATATAAGGGGGGGGTCTCACACACTCCCTCTGGGGGGATATAAGGGGGGGGTCTCACACACTCCCTCTGGGGGGATATAAGGGGGGGTCTCACACACTCCCTCTGGGGGGATATAAGGGGGGGTCTCACACACTCCCTCTGGGGGGATATAAGGGGGGGGTCTCACACACTCCCTCTGGGGGGATATAAGGGGGGGGGGTCTCACACACTCCCTCTGGGGGATATAAGGGGGGGTCTCACACACTCCCTCTGGGGGGATATAAGGGGGGGGTCTCACACACTCCCTCTGGGGGGATATAAGGGGGGGTCTCACACACTCCCCTCTGGGGGATATAAGGGGGGGTCTCACACACTCCCTCTGGGGGGATATAAGGGGGGGGTCTCACACACTCCCTCTGGGGGGATATAAGGGGGGGGTCTCACACACTCCCTAGCTCGGGGGGATCTAAGGGGGGGGTCTCACACACTCCCTCTGGGGGATATAAGGGGGGGTCTCACACACTCCTCTGGGGGGATATAGGGGGGGGTCTCACACACTCCCTCTGGGGGGATATAAGGGGGGGGTCTCACACACTCCCTCTGGGGGGATATAGGGGGGGGGTCTCACACACTCCCTCTGTCTGGGGGATATAAGGGGGGGTCTCACACACTCCCTCTGGGGGGATATAAGGGGGGTCTCACACACTCCCTCTGGGGGGATATAAGGGGGGGGGTCTCACACACTCCCTCTGGGGGGATATAAGGGGGGGGGTCTCACACACTCCCTCTGGGGGGATATAAGGGGGGGGTCCTCACACACTCCCTCTGGGGGATATAAGGGGGGGTCTCACACACTCCCTCTGGGGGATATAAGGGGGGGGTCTCACACACTCCCTCTGGGGGGATATAAGGGGGGGGG